>NC_060271.1:35118701-35149760 GCF_021613505.1 Equus quagga
TGGTGGTGGTGATGGTGTTGGTTGTGATGCTGGTGGTGATGGTGATGATGGTGGTGGTCGCAGGGAGGAGGATATTAATGCTGATCCTTTTCTTTCTGGCTGAATACCTTCATTAAGCCTCTGATTTAGAGGTCAAAGGCCAAGGTCACTTCCTTTGTCCTCTCTTATACTCTTATACCAGCACGATGTAAACCTTGTCAGATCTGAGTCATCAGGGGATCCATCCAGATTCTGGCTGGAGTGGAGCAGACCACAGGGTGGAGTGGAGCAGGGAGGAAGTGGGTGGACAAGGCTGTGTTCCTTCCCTGCCCCTCGCCATAACCCCCTTCTCAAGAAAAGGGTGGGCGGGGCTGACCATCCCCCTGACCCTCTGTCGCCACAGTCCTGAGGGCAGGCCTTGGGCTGACGGAATGAGAGAGACAGAGAGAGCACTGGATTGGGAGCCAGGAGACCGTGCCCTGGTTCTGGCCCCGTGAGTGACATGACAGGTCCTTTTGCTGCTCTGTGCCTCGGTTTCCCCACTTGCATAATGAGGGGGTTAGACAAGAGCTGAGGGTTAGGCTGTTTCTCACAGTGGCTTGAGGACTGCTTCCGGGGCAGCACGGAGACAGGAGGTCCACACGGGGCTCCCTTCATCACCCTGCCGAGGCCTGCCATCAGCCAGCCCGGCCCCTCTGCCCCGTGTGTGGTGGGCTCACCTGGGGACCACGTGCGAGGGAGTGAAGGGTCTGTTGTAGCTGGTCCTTTACAGCTGAGGGGGGTGTGAACATGTGTGTGTGTGCACACCTTCAACACAGGTCACAAACACCCCTCCCCCAGCCTGCCCCCTTTAGCCGCCCCTCCCTCCTCTCACCCCTGGATTTCCAGGCAGCCCCTCACGGTCTCCCAGCTCCTGCCCCCTCTATAGTCTGTTAGCCACAGTGTCCCAGGTGCCCTTTGAAACCTGCATCACACCTTGCCACTTCCCTGCTCAAAATGGCTCCCCCCTCCATCGGTGCAAAAGCCGGAGTCCTGACCGGGGGTCCCCTAGGCCTCCCTGATGCCCCTGGGCCTCCTTGACCTCACCTCCTCTTGCTCTCCCCTCTGCTTTCTCGGCTCCAGCCACACTGGCCTCCTCGCTGTTTCTTGAACACGTTAACCATGCACAGTCCAATCTCAGGGCCTTTGCACAGGCTGTTTCCTCGGCCTGGAGGGCACATCCACATGGCTGGTTCCCTCACCTCCATCAGGTCTCTGCTCAAACATTCTCTCCTCTATTACACCTCCCTGAGCCTCCTTCCATTTATAGTCACGCCCCACCCCCTCCTACATACTCTCTATCCCCTCTCCTCGCTCTGTTTTTCCCCACAGCCCATGGCACAATCTGGCGGGGTGTGTTTTTGCTAATTCTTCTGTTTACCTGTCTCCCCAGTAGAAGAGAGTTCTGTCTGTTTCATCTCTGCTGTGTCTCAGCCCTTGAGACAGAGCTTGGCATACAGTAGGTGCTCAATAAATGCTTGTCGATGAACTTCCGTGGGTTTTCACACCCGTTTGCAGTGGGGCACCAACACTGCTGAACACGTTCCAGGACGCGAACACTGCCCCGCCCGCGTCGGCAGTGGGGGCAACGAGAGGGGCTCGGGCTCGGGGCCAGTGTCCCAAGGGCGAGTCCCGGTGCAGCCGCTGGAGATGGTGTGACGTCGGGTCCGTTGCTGCAGCTCCGGAGTTTGCTCCCCTCCCCTGAGTGGGGCAAGAGGAGCCCTTCCTGCGGGGAGAGGCCCAGGCTCCTTAATACGCAGTCGCTGCTGATCAGATCACTGCTGTTAGGAAGCCCTCGACCTCGAGGGGTCGGTGATGTCTACGACTGCGTAGCAGGCAGGCAGGGGTGGGGGTGGCCGAGGGCTGGGCTTAGGAACCTGGCAGAAGCCACCTTGTCCCCAGGCTGCTGGCACTTTCAGGCTCCGCGAAGCCCCTGGTTCTAGGAGGGAGGCCTGCCCGACCCTTTTAGGGACTAACTCAGCCACGCCCACCAGGGATGTGGAAAGAGCCCCCGTCCCCAGAAGGGTCATGCGGCACCAAGGGGATGAAGGAGCCAGGCACCGGCAGTGCAGGAGCCCTGCTGGGGCTCCGAGGACCTGGACCGGTTCTTAGCTGGTCGTCGGCTCCTGTGACCTCAGGGGTCACTCTTGGGCCTCCGTCTCCCCATCTGTAAAATGGAGGATCAGGTCGTCTCCACTCTCAGGCTGCTTCGTCCTGCACTCAGCGGCGGTCCAGCCCGGCGAGACTGGAGCACGGTGCCGACCCAGCCGGGCCGCCTTCCCGTCGGTGTGGCCCCGCCTTCCTTCCAGCCTTCATCCTTTGGGGTTTCTTGCCTGCGCCTCCCCCTCCGCAGCCTCTGTCACAAGGTGTCAAGTGGGTGCACGTCCGTGTGGGTGAGCGTGACCGGTACCGTGAGCCTCGGGTCCAGGGCCGGGCCCGGTGTGTCTCCTATCGCTTCACCCCAGGCCGCCCGCCTCCCGGCGCCACCACACAGCTCCCCCAAGTGTCTCCTGCCCGTCAAACACACTCGTAAGATGAGAAGCGAAATGAGGAATTTGAGAAAACATTGCATTTGTGAAATCACCACAGCCTTCTGTGACAGCCAGGGGATCCTGTCGCTTCCTGACTCTGGGCCTCAGTTTCCCCATCCATGAAAGGACAGTGGGCCCCATCTTGGGTACAGATCTTCCTGGGTGGTTCTGATGACGAGCCTCATTCTAGATCATGGTACTGGGGTGTCCCTGGGGCCCCAGCTTGTTCCCTGGATCATTCCTGTGGCCCTGGGCCTTCTGGAAAGCCAGTTGAGGGCCGCGGTGTCCTTGCTGAAGGGCACGTCTGCAAGCCGACAGCAGGTGGTGCTGTTGACCCCACTCCTGCGCGAGGGGCGGCCCGGAGCTCCAGGGCCCTCAGCGCTCCGCGGGGCTTGGCGTCCCGTCTCCTCTGCACTCGAAGCCAGACTCTGCGCACACCCTCCGTGGCCCGTCACTTGTGCTGGGGAAAGGCCCCCGGGTGGGAGACACGGAAAGCGGGATGCACGGCTGTGCAGATACGTGCACACAGGGACAGAGGCGCACACAGGCTGTTCGCCTCCATCTGCGTGGGGCCACGTGCCTGGCATGCGATTTTCAAGGGTCGTGTGTGCGCATCCGTGTAACCCACATGGCGTGGGGTCGGCCAGGTTGGGTGCGGAGGGAGTGGAGGGACCCAGCTGCGTGAATCCCTGTGGGTAAGCGTGGGTGCACACACGCTTGTGTCTGTGGCCCATGTGTGTGCATGTGCACACCTGAAGGGTGCAGCACACGGATGTGGGTGCACAAGTGTGTCTGCGTATGCGCACACGTGTGAACGGGTGTTGTAAGCACCCCCACACCACATCCCTCTGGCTGTGACTATGCAGCTGTGTGTGTGCCGATGTGTGTGTCTATGGCTATTCATACGTGTATCTGTGCCTGTGTGTGTGTGCGCGCATGCACGCATGTTTGGGTATGTGCACCTGCTTGTGTGCACATCACAAACTCCCTGCAGCCTCTGGGCTGGGCTGGTGGACAGGACGCAGAAGGAACCGGGAACAGTGTGAGGACTAGGCAGGGTGTAGACAGACAGGCCGGGGAGAGGAGCTAACGTCTTTGTTAGGCGAGTGAGGCTCAGGCTGCAGACCCGGTGTGCAGGCACTGGACCCGGATCGGGGGGACGCAGGTACCCCTTACAGCTGGGAGGCAGCCATGTCACTGTGGTTACGAATTTAATGAGTGTGCACTCTGTCCCAGGCCCTCACATCCGCTGTCTCACCTGACATCCCCGTAATGTCCCCCTTTTACAGATGGGGAAACTGAGGCTCAGGGAGGCAGAGCGTGTCTTGCCCGTGGTCAGACAGCCAGGAAGTGGGGGAGCTGGATCTTGAACAAAAGTCCGGCCCGGGGCCCTGTCCCTCAGCCACCTCCACCCCAGCAGGCCTGGCCAGCGGGCAGTTACGCCCACTGGTGAGAGCCGGCCCGAGGCTGGGGGTGGGGAGAGCAGGTGTCAGAGCCAGGGCCCCAAGGGAAGGGAGGCCCTGACTCCGGGGCTGAAAGGAGGCAACTGGGACTGCGGAAGAATCCGGCCTCGGAGCATCAGCCCTGCCCTCAGCGTGGGGTCCGCCTCTGGGGGCCTCAGTTTCCCCGTGTGCTGGGCCCTGACCTGTGCAAGAAGCCTTGTTGGGCCTGCCCGCCCCCTTTGTTCAACAAGTGTTCACAGCACAACTGTGCGCCGGGCCTGGTTCTGGATGCTGGGACGTAGCAGTAACACTCGCTCCCCCACCCAGGAAACAGCTCAGGACACAAGGGAGACACTAAATAGAGAAGAAAGCGCAGACGAGACCCCTTGAGACCCAGGTAGGAGCCAGGAGGAGAGACGTGTGGGGGCCGAGGGACAGGTGGCGGAGCCAGCAGGGCCTGGGGGCGTCCGCGAGGGTCTTGGTTCATTCTCAGCCCCCCGGGGACGCCACAGGAAGCTTTGCCAGGCAAGGACCCGATCCGAGTTGCCTTTTAAAGCGGCCAGGATGTGATCTGGAGAATTCCGCAGAAAGGGACTCCCGGGCGGCAGGGACCCTGTAAAACCCGCCATGCGCCACACGGGCGGCCTGGGCAGCTGGCGTTTGAACTTTGGATCCCGGAGCGAGCCCTCCTCCTGGTCACGTCCTTCCCTCGGTCCGTGCATCCTGTGACCCCCGGCTCTGTCCCTGAGCCGGAAATGCTCTTATGCCCCGAGTGTTTTCTTCGCCACTATGGATCCTGGGAGCGCGGTCCTGGGTGGAGACCCTCCATCCTGGCACAGAGTTTGACTCCCAGCTCGTCTCTTATTGGCAAGATGACTTTGGTCAAGTTACCTCTCTGAAATCCTCAGTTTCCCCATCTGTAAAATGGGGATGGGGATGCATCTTAGTGCATCAGACAGCGACGAGGATGAAATGGGATGGAGCATGCAAAGGGCCGGTGCAGGGCCAGGCACGCCGCCATCGGAGCTCCGTAAGTATTTGCTGAGGCTATAGCGTTGTTCCCTTAGTGACCTGGACGGCCCGCCATGGGCCACTTAGCTCCAACCCGCAATTTCTCCTCCTGTGGGATCACACCCACTTTGAAGGTATAGCCGGAAATTCAGACGAGAGGTGGGAGAGTTCACGGCACAGAGCAGGCGCTGGGCATCGTGATTTCGGGGTGCTGCCCCGGCTGGAGACAGGCACCGGCTCTGCAGAGAGGTGGCTTCTGGGGCAGGGGCACAGCCAGGAGGGCGTCGGGGTCAGCAGGAGGGCCCACAGGCCTCCTCCGCCTCCCTCAGGCTCCCACTCCGGCCCTCCCTCGAGCTGCCACCGTCACCCTCCACGTGCCCCGGGAGTCGGTGGGACTGATTCTCCCTGTGTGGTCGCTGAGCACCGCCATGACATTTCATCAGCCCCCATCGGCCCTTCCGGCCACTTCCTCTGGGCCTCGTGCTGGGCTGCCCATGCCCTCTCTTCTGGGACCGGGCCCTCTCTGTCCAAATCCCAGAAAGAACTACCCCTTGTCTCCTGCCTCCCACCACTACCCTCCTTCCTCTCCCTATGAGGCTGGTAGGGCTGCCTCAATTTCTGGTCACCTTCCCTTCCCCTGTGCTGTCTTGTACCAGCCATATCATGTTCCCTTCAGCTCCTCTAACAGGAGGTGCCGTTTCTACCTCAGGACCTTTGCACATGCTGTGTCCTCCACCAGAACTCCTTCTCAGCAGCCTCAACATATTCTCCTTTTGCCTAGCTCACTCCCACTTGGCATTCAGCTCTTGGCTTAATGTAACTTCCTCCAAGAAGTCCTCTTGGATTTCCCAGACTAGGTTAGGTAATTCCATTCCACTCCTTTTTACCACCAGCCCATTTCTTTGGTGCTCCATCCCTCCTGTAATGATTTATTTGACATCTGTCCCCCCTACTCCATTTCAGTAGGCCCTGTTTCTGTTTTGTTTACTCTGTATCCCTTTGGCTTACATGGTGGTGCTCAATAAATGCTGATTGTATTGAATGAATGATTGAATGGATGCTCACTGAATGCAGTTGTTCAAACAAAGGCCCTACCTTTTGGCCCTGAAAATTTCCCTCCCTATAATCCTGAGGAAAACAACTGGTCCTCTCAGGGCATCCTTTGCACAGTGAGGTGGCACGGCTGGGGAGGAAGGAGTGGTGCTGATGCTGGGCACAGACGAGGCCAGGGCCCGGGTTACTCCTCCGTCCTTGGCTAATGTCGGCTGAGTTGAATCTAAAAACGATGATGGGGCTGGTGGTGATGTGGAGGTGACGCTGGGGAGGTTAATGGCGACACGTCTTGGCAGCAATGGTTGCAGTGCTGACGATGGGGTAATCACAGTAATGACGCTGATGGTGGTTATTTATCTGGTGGTGGAAATGGGGGCAATTTTGCCTTGGTCTGTAGGTGATGGTATGAAGCGTCTTTAAGAAGATGGACCCCGGAGTCAGACAGCCTGGGTTCCACCTCGTCTCTATTGCTTCAGAGATTCAAGAAACCCTTCCGTGTCCCAGTTTCCTCATCTGTAAAATGGGGACAAGAAGAGGACCTATTCCTTAGGGGCGGGGCCCAGAGCAGGGCTGATGCGAGGATCAAACGAGACGATGCGTGGAGAGCCCTCAGTGCGGTGTCCGGCCCGCTTGAGGTTTTGAGCAAACATGCGTGGAAGGACGTCATTATGGCGACGGCCTGTGGGGACAGCCGCAGGGCTGCTGCCATTGCTGAGGAGGGCGACGGGAGCCTTTGAGACAAAGGCGATGCAGGTGGCAAGGTTCTGCCTTTCCTGCTTTGGGGGGAGTTGACGGTGGCAAAGGGATGGTGGTGATATTGACGGTGGTGATGGCGACAGAGGGGATCATGACTTGTTAATTCACTGTGTCAAACAGCCAGCACGTGTTTTGTGCCAACAAATTTTGGGGGGAAAATAAATATAACCCTTGACTTTCAAGAATCATCAGTAAAATAGCAACTTTATCTACACACGGTCTAGAGGCAAGTGGCTGGTGACCCGCTGTCAGGCGCATGTTCTTTTCAGAGGAGATGCAGGGGCTGGAGGATCGGGGAGGCACTGGGGGAGGTTGCTCCGGGGCTGGACCCTCCAGGAGGCTGGGAAGGTGTGAGCACAGGGAGGGATGGGCTCAGAGGCTCGGAGAAGGGTGAGCAGCAGGCAGGGGAGGAGCTGGAGAGGGAGAAAGAGAGAGAAGGCCGGAGAGAGAGGAGCCGTGGCCAAGGTGTCAGGGGCGACAGCCTCTGTGTCCCCATGACGTACCTGGGGCCCCATGAGGAGCCCGGTCTCCAGCTGGAGCTCCCATTTTACAGATGGACACACTGAGCGCATTTGGACTCGCGCTCCAGAAAGCAGGTGGTGGCCTTGCGGGAGGCCCCCTCGGAGGCAGCGGGGTGGCTCGCAGCAGCGAGGCTGGAGAGCCACCGAGAGGGGCTGCACAGGGATGTCTGAGCATCCTTCCCCTCTTCCCATCTGCACGTGTCAAGTGTATCTGCAGATGCATCTCGGGCCGCCAGCCTCCCTCCCCGCTCTGTCTGCATCTCTGGGAGCTGAGCTTTCTGCAAGCACAAGAGCCCAGAAGAGTGTACCCACCCGGCTCCTCCACTCCAGTGCCTCCCATTCTGATGTTAGTGTCCACGATGGGAGTCATGACCAGAGAGGGCAGCGCCTTGCCCAATGCCACACAGCTCGGGAGCCAGAGCAGCAGCTCAAGGATCACAGGTAAAAGCCACGGTGTGACCCCCACCTTACCCACAGTTCTCCCCACAATGGATGGACCACAAGGGTGGGGAGCAGCTGAGGGCTGGGGAAGAATGGATGAAGGGAACTAACTCTTATCCAGCAGACACTTTAGTGTAATCAGTCCTGTGGACTTCAGAGCCAGAAAGGCCTGGGTTTGGTTCCCAGCCCAGAATCCCATGTACTAGCTGTGTGACCTTAGGCAATCCACTCAGGCTCTCTGTGCCTCAGTTTCCTTGTCTGTGAAATGGAGATGAAAATGATGGGACCCACCTACCTCAGAGGATTAAATAAGTTCGTATGCAGCCCCTAGGACGGGACTGCACGCAGTAAGGCTGGCGATGATTATGTGCTGCACTTGCTGTCTACAGACTGCCTCTTTGCATCTCCCCCTTGAGGGGAGACTGATCCCCAATTTGCAGGTGAGGAACTGAGGCTCAGGGAAGCGAGGCGGGAGACTCGCCCGGCCAGGCTGCACGCCCGGGCCTGGCTGGCTCCGTGCCCACTGGGCTGCCCTGGCAGCGGGATGTGCAGGGGGGGCCCGGAGAATGGGTGGGGGCCGGGGGTCTGGAGAGGGGGTGGGAAGCAGCAAGCCTGACATAAGGCCCTCAAGAATGTGATCCACTTCCTCCTGGGCCCCTGGGAGCCTGGTAACCCTGGGGCGGCTGGGATGGGGGGAGACAGCTGTGCCGGGGGGGGGGGGGGGGGGGGGGGAGGCCTCGGGACCCTGGCCCCCCTTCTCTGTTTTTCCTCCAGGGCTGAGGGCTGTGGGCCAATTAACCCTGGCAGGGCTGGAGCCAGGAGATGGGAGAGGAAGTGGGGAGAGGAGGGCCCGGGGTGGTGCAGGAATCGGCCAGGTCTGAAACCGGCCTGTGGGGGAGCCCACCCCGGGCAGCCCGGTCCCAGGTGTGGCCAGCTGGCCCTCCCTGGGAGGCGCGGGGAGACCAAACTTCTGAGCACGACTGAGGGGGCTGGGCACGGGCTTTGAAGAGGGTCACAGCTGGAAGGGCCTTTGGGGGTCATTTTCCCAATCCCCTCGCTTTACAGAAGGGGAAACTGAGGCCCAGAGAGGAGCAGCAACTGGATCAAGGTCACACAAGAGTCAGTGACTGAGCTGGGAACGGGCCGAGGGCTCCTGGATCCAAAGCTGGGGCCTCCTCTACTGTCCGAGCTGCGCCCCGGCCCTCCACCCCGTCAGGGCAGGAGTCCAACTAGACGGTGGACGTGGGATCCATTATTCCTCTTAGAGGCACAAGGGGCCTCCTGCATGGTGTCGCGGGCTGCCCGCAACGGGGAGCCTCTGCTGAAATAGTGATCGTGATGATACTGAGGCGATTTTGTAGGCTTTTGACTTTAAGAAGTTTGTTTGTATAGTTCCTGTTTTAAAGTATTTCCTGATTTACGGAGCCCTTCGCATCCTTTATCTCATACGGTCCTCACCACGCTCCGTGTGAGCACACGTCCTCATTCCCATCTTACAGATGTGGACACTGGGCCTCCGAGAATCCAAGTGGTTCACTCAGTCCCACGGTGAGTAATAACCGTACTGGGCCTGTGTAGACGCTTGTTGAATGCAGGCTCCAGTCTGCGAGCTCTTGCTCAGACCCAGCGGCTCCCGTCCCCCCACCCGGGCGTCGCCCTTAGTTCCTCCCTTTCCTGCTCCCCCACATCTCGTCCGGGAGCAAGTGGACGAGGCCTCCTGCACGTTTCCTGAATCTCAGCGCCATCCAGAGGCAAAAAAGGTGAACAAAACCAGCATCCTGCATGCCAGGAGCTTAAAACCTTGAGCATGAGATACGAGGGGGGTTCCAGCGCAGGCGAGGGGCGTTCACCGGGCGCCTGCGGTGCGCGAGGGGCTTGCACACGGGGTTACACCGATTCCTTGTGGAACCAAGAGCTGTTCGAGGGAGGGCGGGGTCCATCCTCGCAAATCCCCCGCATGGGGGACTCCCGGCCTCCATTTTACGGACGGGGAAGGCGAGGTGCGCAGAAGACAGTGACTTGCTCAAAGGCCCCCAGCCGGTGGGTGGCCGAGCTGGACTCGAATCTGGGTCCATCAGACTCTGAGATCCGTGCCTGCCAGACAGCGGGAGGGCCAGTCCGACCGGGGTGGGGAGGACGCAGCTGAGCCGAGTCCAGAAGTGGGGAAAGGTTTGGAGGGGGGGCTGCGGCGGGGAGGGCAGTGCGGCAGGGGTGCAGCGAGCCAGGGCAGCGAGGCAGGACAGCCGATGGTCGTGGGGTCAGAGAGTGTTCCTCCCGGGGGACGTGGGGCAACCTGAGGAGGAAGGGAGGCAGAGGAGGGAGCAAGGTGGCCTGGCTCAGGCCCTTGTCATTTGTTTTAGCAACATGGTGACATTGTGGGGTGACCAAGGGAAAGTGTGGGGCTGAAGTTGAACCCCAGCAAGTCTGTCCAGAGGGCCAGATGCTGGAGGAGTGGAAGCTCAGCACCACTCCAGGGAGTTGGGGGGGGCGGGTGGGGAGGAAGGGAGAGGCCAAGAAGAGAGCGGGGTGAGCTGGGTTAATTTGGAGACTTAAGCTTCGAGGCTGAGAGGCAGTGGCGCCGGTACCCCGAATGAGAAGGGGTGGCAGCTCCGGGCCTTGGAGCCGCCGGCCTGGGCTCGCGTTCCAGTCCTGCTACTTCCGGGCCGTGGTCGTCGCGGCCAGACGCTCTCTGAGTCTGGCCTGTTCGTTAATAGGGCAACAGGAGTTCCCGTAGTGGTGGGGACAGAGGGTCTTAAGGCCCGGGATGCTCCCAGAACCACGGCTGCCCCAGCGTTGAAACGCTCAGCGAAGGCCGGTCTCCACGCTCCCCGGCCCCCTCCCCGCCCCAGGGCGCACCCTGACCTTAAGGGCTTGCGGACAGAACTGCCAATGAGGCCAGGCCGATCCTGTGGGTGGTTGGGTGGAAATACGGGAACTATGCGGCCTGAACATTTTCTTCAAGAGAGGCTGGAAACACAGATTTTAAGGTACAACCTCACACAGCTACGGTGCGGGGCCCCGTCTCCTCCCCAGTACGATGCCCATAGGCCCTGAGCCTGCCAGTTTCAAACACTCCATAGAGCGCCCGGCTGCACGGACGTTATGAGGTTGGGGTGAGGACTGTGAGCTGACGATTTAATGAGGGAGAAAGGCTTCGTTGACCTGGCCAAAGTCACAGTCAGAGCAAGTCACCGGAGTGAGGTTGGGATTGAAGGACGAGGAGACCGTGCAGGAAGCAATGAGGCCTGCGAGCAGAAAGCTGAGCATCTGGTCTTGGGTCTGGATCAGACTGCTGTGTGACCTTGGGCAAGCCCCTCGCCCTCTCTGAGCCTCTGTGACAAGAGCAAACAGGTTCTATCAAGAGTCCTGGCTTCCCAGGCTTTGTGTGGGGTGTGGGCTGAGTCTCTCGCCTGGAGCAGAAGGTGGGGGAGAACTCGGGGGAGAGAGTCCCACCTCCCCTCTTGGATCCTGAGAATAGCACGAGATCTAATCTGCTGTTGACATCCCGCTGGCTCTGGGGGCTTGGGTTTCTCTGGCCTGTGTGACCCGCCGGCCCCTCGCGGCAGTGGGCACTGGGACGGAGCATGTGCTCTGTGTCACTCTGGGGTGGATTAGGGACCGCGGGGCCAGGGGATTGGGGGTGCCGAGATGCGGGGAGCTTGGGGGTGGGGCTGAGGGCCAGCTGCTGGCTGGGCTCTTCTCCCCTCGTAGTCTGCTTGTGGGGGTTGCGTCTGACAACCAGATGGGGCCTTGGAAATAACGATGCTAACTGAGCACCTACTATGTGCCGGGGAAAGAGGAAGTCAATAGTCTGCACCACCTCCTCATTACTATCCCCATTGAATGGGGGGAAACTGAGGCTCGGGGAGGGGAGGTGACTCGCCCAGGGCCCTGTAGTTTTAGGTGATGGTGGATTTGAATCCAGGTAGCCGGGCTCTCAAGCCTGCGTATTTAATTCAGGTGCAGTCACGGGGACGGACGCTGACGGCAGAACATAAGAGGGATGGGCACCACCGAAGGGGCGTGGCCTGGGCTTGAGGGCAGGCGAGAGGTGGGTCAGTGTGTCCTGGGAGGGGCTCCCTGGGGGAGCTGGCGTTGAAGTCCTAGAGGGCTTAGAGGAGGAGTGGGGGGCGCTGAGGGGTCTCCAGTGGGGTCTGGTTTGGGTTTGAGGAACTCTCTGCCCTCTTGGTTGCTGGGAGCAGACCTGACCGGGGCTTTCCGATGCACTGGGTGGGTTCCCCAGGCCAAGTCTTGCTTTCTCGGGCGCTGGCCCTGGTGTCCCCACGCTGGGCTCTGAGTATACTCGGCTGGCTGGGGGCGAGCCGAGGAGCGGCTGTGGTCTCGAGACTGTTTCTCTCCAAGCTGCGCCTGGTGCAAAGGCCCCGGGGCTGGCTGGGAGCCTCGCCGCCGCCCTCCTCTCCCTCCTCCCTTCCTCTTCCTTCCTTTCTCTTCCTGCCTCCTGGGTACTTGGTGCTCAGTGAGTGAGAGGAGGTCCCAGAGATGAATGGCACCCCTCTGCCGCCAAGAAGCTCCCCACGGACTGGAGGGCAAAGACGGGACCTCCTTCGTGAAGTGGCTGGTCTCCCGTCGAGGCTCACAGGAGGAGGGGATGCCTGCATTCCCCGGCACCTTGCTTCCTGAGCCTCAGTTTCCCCACACCGCCATCACCATGGGAGTTAAATGAGATATCCTGTTGGAAGCACCTAACGCAGCCTGGCACCCCAGCTTCATCATTCATTCATTCATTCATTCACATAGAGCGCCAGGCCCTTGCCCAGGACCTGAGATCTTACAGCGACGTGAAGTACTTAATCGCTCAGCGCCAGGCCCGACGGGCGAACTCCGTGCTCGTTCCTTCGTCGGCTCCAGCCCAGAGCTCCGAGTGCTGGGTCCACCAGCACGCCCACTCCACAGGTGGGCATGGAGAGGTCAGCTCCTAGGTGGCAGAGCCGGGGTTGGAGCCCCGGGCCCCGACGACCCTTGACCCTCCATCCTGCACACCGTGGTTGGGAACCAAACCTCAGAATCGGTCTTTTCTGGGCCAACTGAAAGCTCAGTGAGGCCAGGGACCGTGTCCAGCTCTGCTCACCTCTGGAGCCTCTTCATCAGGCACTTAGTCAGTCTCAGGAAATGAATGAATGAATGAACGGCTGCCCAGACCAAGGCTCCCTGGAGCGCTGGAGGGGGTCCTGTGAGCCATTCTCAGGGCAGGCACTGGGCCCGGAAACCCTCTGCCTGCGGCTGCGCCGTGAGAACAGTCCACCTGGCCTCTCCGCTGTGCAGCCTCCCCCAGGCTCACGGCCGTGGGGATGGGCCCGTGCTGGGCTCCAGGGGGCTTCGGATAGGATGTCAGTGGCTGAGCCCTTGAAAATCTGATCTTGCCCCAGCCCGCCTCCCCGGGGTTCCCCCAGACCATTAATCAGCAGCAAGACACGATTGTATTTTATAGCCAGGCCGGCGTTGAGGGGGCATGAAACCTAAGCCCCCCTCCGCCTGGGGTCCTGCCTGCTTAGGAGGATCAAGGCAGAGCCGGGTGGAGCCTTAACCCCTTCTGATCCAGTTCCCGCCAGCTGGGGCACAGCTCGTCTCCCACAAACCCTGCCAAACTAGATCCCTCAGGGGTGACAGAGGGACTGAGGGGGGCCGTGGGAAGGTGTCCTGGTGTCTTGACTGCTCCCAGGGACCTGCAGGAAGGCCTGTGGATTAGAGGACGGTTCTGGCCCAACACTCAGAAAACCTGGCTCTGGCTCAAGGTCTGCCCATTTGCGGCTGTGTGACCTCGGACGAGTTGCATGCCCTCTCTGGGCTGGACTCCTCAGCTCTCATCTGGGACTCCCAACAGCTTCCTGCTTATCTTACTAGGGGTTGTCCTATTGTCTTTAACGTGGGTGAAATTTGATTCTTGGCCTTGGGCCCCACCATCTTTATACCAGGGTCCTCTCCCCTGGGAATAGTTTAACCACAATAAGAAAGTCTCACCTCTCTTAGGAATTGGTATTTTCGTTTTACAGACGAGGAAACTGAGGCCCCCACAGGAGTCTCTCTTACCCCGGATCACAGCATAGAGTTGCGCTGGCGTTCCAGTTTTCTGCTGCCAACCCCAGGGCCGGGCCTCTCCTCCCTTCTCCCTTCCTCCCTCCTGTTGTTGGAAGCAGACCTGTGGACCGTCCTGGGCCTGGACTGCCGTCAGGACCGAGACAGACAGACGGATGTCCAGCCGTGCCTGGGAGCGGAGGTGAGGGATGGGGTTGAGGGCCTAGGGGAGCTCAGAGTGGGCCCGAAGGCGCCGCCCCAGCTCTGAGCCGTCAGCAGCCCCAGGGGAGGAACTTGTTAACGTCACGAGGGCAGTCTGGTGCTGCAGCGCTGACACCCCCAGCTTTGGGGTGAGCAGGACCATGAGTGGAGCCTTGGCTGGGTGACCCTGGATCCCAATTTTATCACCCCTCAAATGAGAAGAACGTATCTGATTATCTTAAAGCTTAAATAAAGTAATATCCACTCCCAGTTGCTCCGCACTCAGTGGAACCGAAGTTCTCATCAGGCCTACCCGGGGAGAGGCTGAGCACCCCGTCACTGGGGGGCATTCAAGCAGACCTGTGGTTGTGAGGCCCGGGAGGCATCTTGGGGGAGGGCTGAACTAGGTGGGCCTCTTGGTGCTGATGGAGAGGGGGCATCAAGGGGGGAGCGGCAGGGGACGTGCTTTCTCGGGGCTCTGGTTACCAGCTCCTGGAATCTCAGAGGTCATTCGGAAGAGGCAGGAGCTCCAGGAGCAGTTTCCTCAGGGGGACGAGGCTCTGGGGACATGAGTGTCACACCAACAGCTGGATGTGCCGGATTGATGGATGGCCGTTAGAAAACCAATTTTCTGAAGCCTAGTCAGTGGGGCGGGCAGGCCGGCCTTGGGGGGCCTCGGCTGGCGTGGGGAGGGGCTTGGTGCCTGCAGGTGGAGGGCAGCCCCCTCCCCTGCCCCCAGCTCCAGAGGCCTCGTCATCTCCCTTGCCTTTCCACCAGGCTGTGCCTCAGGCTTGGAGACCCTCCCCTGTCCCTTTCCCGGCTCCCAGAGAGGAAAAGAACCCAGGTCCTGGGTGGGGGTCAAGCCATTTGGTGCCCAGTCCCGGATCTATTCTAACTGGCCGTGTGAGCTCTCTGGGCCTCAGTTTCCCCATCTGTAAGTAGACAGAGTTGGGCTCAATTTCCCCTGTTTCCCAGGGAACAGTGAGCCAGGCTGGCTCCTCCTTGTGCTCGGATCTCAGTTCAGACATCACCTCCTCAGGGAGACAGGCCTCCGCTCCCACCACTGGCGGCCCACGTCCCCTGGCTCGCTCACTCACAGCAGCCTGCACACCTTTCCTTGGTGCCCAGCACAAGCCCCCGCGACTTTATCTGTGCCTGTCCCTCCCACGAGGACGTAAGCTCTGTGAGGGCAGGGCTGTGGCCAAGGAGACACCGGTTGTATCTCCAGGGCCTCCTCAGTCCCTGGCACATAGTAGGTCCTCAATAAATGATTGCTGAATGAATGGATGATCACTGGCAGGCCCTCTGGCAGCTGATGGGGATGGGCTGGCGGGGTCTCTGACTCCTGGTCCCCAGGGTTTTACAGGAGAGTTGGCAATGTGATGGCTGAGTGGAAGCTCCGCCCTGGGAGCAGGGCCTGGGGTAGCCGGTCCCTCCTGCCGGGTGAGAGGCTCTTGGCTGTCACTCAGAGGCTTTGCTGTTACTCGAGTTCTTTCTCCTTTGGAACGCCGCTGGATGAGGTATAGCATACGGCCCAAGGTGCCTGGGTTCCAATCCCTGCTCTGCTGCTCAGGTGCTGGGTGACCCTAGGGGCAAGCTCCTAACCCCCTTTCACACCCCGTCTGCACCCCGACCCCACAGGGGCTGTGCGCCACGGCAGGCAGTGCGTCGGGCCCATGGTCAGCCCTCAGCAGGCCCACTCGATGAGCAAAGGGACATTCATACCCATATCTCAGCGGGGAAAAGTGAGTCTCAGAGAGCTCCTGCATTTATTTAATGTTTAACAAGTGCCTGACCAAGGCGCACGCTGAGTCAGAGAAGCCCCTGGAAGGTCCTCGCCGTCTTCCCGCTCAGCCTCATCTCTCTACTTTCGACTAGACTTCCCAGAAACTCCACTGGGATCCTGCCTCTGCTCTTGATAAACCCAGGCTTGTAGAAAACAGAGCTGGGAGGGGCCCCTCTGAACGTCTGTGGCCCATGGGTCCGTCTGGCAGAGAAGCAGGTAAGGCTCAGAGGGCCACACCCCCAGGTCAGCAGCCTGATGGAGGCAGAGCAGGTCGCAGACGAAACCTGGGCAGGAAGCCACCTCGGGGAGCTGGCTGGTGTCTCCTGGCCATCCCGGCGACAGGCAAATGGAGGAGGGAACAGCACTGTGGAAGGTTTTTCCTCCTTCTTTTTTTCTGCTTTTCTTCCTTAACAAAAAAAAAAAACCAAAAAACAAACACCCCGGATCTCCCACGACTTGGAAACATGGCCCGAATCCTGTGTCTGGCTCCGGGACGTTTTATGGCCCTTTCCAGCCAGGGATGTGAAGCCCCAGCGACATGAGCTCCCCACCCCGCGGCCCTGGCCGGGGAGGGCCCATCCATCTTCCCCAGCTGGCGGCCGCGTGTGGGAACGGCCCCGCCGGGCCGCAGCACCTGTTGCTCTCACTCTCCCTGAGCCGCTTGGTCCAAGTCCTTCCTGGAGGCTGTGATGGCGGAGGCCTCCGGGGGGACCTCTGTCATCGTCGCAGGCTCTGAGCACCCCTGACATGGCCCAGGGTGACGAGGCTGTGATAGGAGTGAGGGTCTGTCCAAGGCCTGGGCTTGTCGGCCACTGTGCTACAATGCTCTCCTCCCAGAAGAGGTGGAAGGTCCTGGAGAGTCCCCAGAGGGGAGAGGAGCTGGTCCTGGACTGTTAGGGGAGGCAGACAGATCGACTGGCAATTACAGAGCAGTGTGGAGCACAGGCAGTGAGGGGAAGAGCGAGCTAGGCGGAAGGAACAGCATCCGTGAAGGCCCAGAGGCACAGTGGGGCAGGGCGTACCGGGGAACCCTGTGCGGGTGTGAGGCGGGGAGCGGGGCAGCCCCAGCAGGGGTGTAGGTAAGGGCCTGGGTCACGGGGACAGGGCCCTGCCCTGGGACTCATCCTGAGGGCGACGGGGTGACTGCGGGTTCTAAAGCCGGAGAAGACATGGTCGGATCTTCTCCCAGGGTCGGGGGCGGGGGGCGGGGGGGGGGGGGGGCGGGGGGGGGGGGGGGGGCGGGGGGGGGGGGGGGGAGGGGGCGGGGGGGAGGGGGCGGGGGGGGGGGGGGGGGGGGGGGGGGGGGGGGATGGAGGCGGACAGCAAGGCAGAGACGGAGGGACCCGATGCAACGTAGATGAGGCCAGAGATGCGCTCCAACTCGAAGGCCGTGAGATGGCGTCGACCGAGGACAGGCTCGAGGGTCAGACACATCTGGCTCACACCCAACCCTGCTCCTCCTGGCGGTGTCCCCTTGGCAGGCCACCCCCGCTCTGGCCTCAGCTTCCCCATCTTTGTAATGAGGGAGTCGGACAGGCAAGGTGTGGGGGACCTTGGGCCAACCCAAGCTACTACCCAGCTAGGCTGTTTATCGATGATGGGACCAAGCGGATTCACCTCTTTGAGCCTCAGTTTCCCTATTTGTAAAACGCCAAACTCACAAGGGAGTTGGGAGAGCCTCTGCAGGGCGCCAAGCAGGGAGCCCGGCAGTACTGGGTGACCCCTGACGGAGGGCTTCATCTGTTTTCAGCCCCTCTCAGGTTGGAACGGCACTCTTTCTGTGATTGCTCTAATTGGGGTTTGCTGGGAAAACAAGGGGCAGTGATGAAGGGAAAAGGGACCTGAGGGAGCCCCGGGCAAGGCGGAGGGAGAGGGCCGGGGTTCTGCAGGGGCCACTCAGGTTTCAGAGAACCCGGGACCCACAGAGCTCCTAGGAATTTTCCCAGGCCGCGAGGAGGGCAGCTGGAAGCCATCCGTCCCAGCGAAGGAGAGGGGATCACCGGTCCTGCCAAGGTCTTTGCTGGGAACAAGAGCTCGGGGTGGGGCGGGAGTCTCCCCTCCAGCCTGGAAAGACGAAACCCTTCTGCCCAGGCAGCTGCTCATGAGGATGCCAAAAACCCGACCAGCCTGGCCTCTGGGCTCCCCTGGGGCTGTGACGGGGAAGGGGGGGCCACTTGGAGCCCCGACAGCCCCGGGGGCCAGGAGGGCGGGCCTGGAATCTGCCACCCTCTGTGCCTGCAGCCTCTGGCCTCGACTCGCCCTGGAGGGGGGCCTGGGGCTGTTGCTCCGGGGGTGCTGAAGTGTCTCCTGGGTCGCCAGGGCAACCTAGCCTGGGAGACAGGGAGGTGGGGGCCCCGTGGCACAGCAAGGGCCCCAATTTGGAGCCAGCCAAAGTGGGGCACCCAAGTTCAAGTTCATTTCAGGGTTGGTATTATCTACTCTGCAGGGTTGTTGTAAAGATTAGAGATAACATATGGGAAGCACCAGCACGTAGTAGGTAATAGTAGCTCAATAGATGCTAATTACATTACTGGAGGGGACAAGGCTAGTGATGGAGAGCACAGGCTGAGACTGACCGCCTGGGTTCAAATCCTGCCTCCGCCACTTCCTGGCTCGGTTAATTAATTACCATTAATTATCATGAACCTCAGTTTCCTCGTGGGCCACACGCTGCCTGGCAGAGCAGTGGGTCCTCAGTGAGCACTGGCTGTCATTATCGTGATGGTTGCCACAACAGCCTCTGAAGACTTTGGATCCTGATCTACAGAATGAGAACCTTCTTTTTTTCTTGCAATCTTGATGACAATAGCAGCTGCCACCCACGCGGTCCTCCTGGGTGCTGGGGGCCCTGCGTGATGACTTACACGCGCGCTTGGGAGTGTTTGCCCCCGACTCGGGTAGAAGGATTAACTGTCCCATTTTGACAGGTGAGGCAGGAGAGAGCCCGAGATACATAGAGACTCACCTCCCAGCCGGTGACCGCCAGGGACAGATTTCAGGCCAGCCTCGCAGGGGACCAGGAGCCGCTCAGGGAGGGTTTCTGGCAAAGGAGACAGGCAGGGGCAGAGGGGAGAGCACTGGCCTGGGAGTCAACAGGCAGCATTCCTGTTCTATTGCGCCGTGGGTGACCTTTCTGAGCCTCTGTCTTCTCATAGTTACGGCAGAGGGGACCACGGTAGGTGCCACACGGAGTCGGGACGAGCCTGGACTGAAATCCCGTGTGTGGAGTGCTCAGCACTGAGTGAGTGCTGCTGGCGGTGGAGAAGGGCAAGGGGGCTTGTGCTGGTGGTGTTAACGGTATTGTTGGTTTTGCCGTTAGGGTAGGAGTTGGGGGTGGCAAGCTGATGTAGCGGTAATGGCTGTGGTTGGGATGATTGTTGCTGCTCTTGTTGACGGTGGTGATCTGGTGTTGGAGACGGTGTTGGTGGCAGTAATGGTACTGGTTACTGGTGTTAGAATTGGTGCTGATGGTGCAGGCAGTGTGGCCACGGACGGTGTTCGTGTTAATATTGTTGCTGGTGGCAGTGTTGCTGGTGAGGAGTAGTGTGGTGGTATCGGCAATGCGGAAGTGATGGGTGTCGGTGTTGAAGCTGTCATTGGTGAGGGGGGTGGTGTTAATGTCTCTACTGGTGATATCGGGGTTGGAGTAGGGGCTCTCATTGTTGTAGTAATTGGTGGTATTGTTACTAGAGGTAATGTTGAAGTTATTGGCGTTGGTGTTGAGGTTGTTTTTCAGTGTTATTGGGACTGGTGATGTTAATGGTGGTGGTGTTGGTGCTAATGTTATCGCTGGCGGTATTGGTGGTGGCGCTGACCTTATTGCTGGTGGTGTTAGTGCTAATGATATTATTAATGGTATTGGTGCTAATGGCGGTGATGTTGGTGTTAACATTGCTGCTGGTGGTGTTGGTGTCGATAATGGCGCTAACACGATTATTGGTGGTGTCAGTGTTGTTGGTTTTGGTACTAATATGATTACTGGTGTTGGTTTTGGTGTTGGTGTTAATATTGTTACTGATGTTGTTGATGTGGATGTGGATGATGGTGGCGCTAACATTACTGGTGGTGTTGGTGTCAATGGAGGTGCTCACATGGGTACTGGTGGTGTTGGTGGTGATGGTACCAACGCAATCACTTGTGGTGTCAGTGTTGGTGTGGATGGCGGTGCTAGCATGGTTACTGGCATTGTTGGTGGTCCTAATATTGTCACTGGTATTGGTGGTGTTGGCGTTGATGACAGTGGTGCTAACATGGTTACTGGTGTTGGTGGTGGTGGTGGTGGTTTTGGGGGGTGCTCTTGTCTTTGGGTCCAGCACCCTGCCCAGCCAGGCTGAAACACCATCCTGGCCAACGACCCCTCAGCTGCTCCAGCCAGACTTTCTTTGAAGAGCCTCTGCCCGTGTGCGTCACAGCTGGGCTGTCCCAGTTTTCCTTTTGAAAACCTCCGGCCTGGGCTGACGGTGCGTTCGCCCACAGCTCGGAGGGTGAGGGAGGGGATCGAGGTGTCCAGCAAGGCTGGGAAGAGAAAGAGGGGACCACGGGGTGGGGGGAGACTGGGCAAGGCAGGGCCCACGCAGCCTTTCCCATGGGCTAACCCCCTCTCCCCTCAGACCCTCCCTCTTTCTGTCCACACTCTTTCGTTCTTGAATTCACTTATTCAGCAAAGACTCACTGGGGACCCTCAGTGCCAGGCCCAGGGGGGCCCCGAAGTACCACAATAAACACAACACCATCCTAGACCCTGCGTCCCTGAGAGCAGGGAGCTTGTCTGACTTGTTCCTCACGGGATTTCCAGCACCTGTTGAATGAGTGAATGAACGAATGAATGAATGAACGCACAGACGGATGCGTGCCGCCCCTTTTCTCAGGGAGCTCACAGCCTGGCGACATGATCAGCAGATGCAGTAGGAGTGGCACGAGGGCTCTGGGCCCCCGAGGGAGGGAGGGATCAATTCTGCCTAGGGGGTCTGAGGAGGTTTTGCTGAGAGGTGACAATGTGACGGTTGTCACCTTGAGAATGTGACGACGGCATTAAGGGACCATGAACGTCACGGAGAGGAGGGAAGTGAGAAGCGCCCTGTAGCTGAAGGAAGACCTTTATGTGGGCCACCCGCCCTCGCCCTTCCTTCCCCTCCTCCCGAGAACGTTGGTGGAGGCCTTGGGCCCGAGGGCTGCTGAGCTGCATCCCTGGGGTGTATGGGCTGGGGACTCGGTCCCAGCCTTGCTTGTTTGTGTCACATGGGACAGAGCGCGGCTTGGGGACGTCCTAAAACCCTCACAGAGCCTAGAATGTCAGTGCTGGAAGGGCTTCCCAAACTGGGTTCTTCAGAGTCGTGGGGTTCCCAGAGGGGCGTCTCTGGGAATGCGAGGGCGCCAGGGGCACTGGCCTCAGGCCCAGCGCACCTCTCGTGTCTGCTCCATCCATCTGGGTTCCGGGCAGGAACTTCCCAAAATGCAGATCTTATCACCGTCTTCCACGCTACTGGATGTTCTCAAGATAGAGATCGACATCCTGACCACGGCCTGCGGGCTGACGTCCAGCCCCGCGCAGCCTGTGATCCTCGCCCCAGACCAGCTGCCGGGCTCCCTCTGTCCTCGGAGGGGGTCATGCTGCTTCCTCCTCCAGACCCCAGCCCAGCTCCTACTCCTCTGGTCTTCGCTTCCTCAGGGGAGCCCCCCAGGTCCCCCAGGGAGGTCCTGCCTCCTGTCAGTCAGGCCTTCCCTAGCGTCCTTTCAAGGCTGGCTCCCACCTTCCTCAGTGAGGTCCTTGGACGTCACCTTCCCCTCAGGCCACCAACCTGGGAGCAGGGAGAGGGCCCGTGGCTTGCTGCTGTCCAGGTCCAGCCCAGGCCCAGCTCACACTGGGCACTCAGTGAGGCCTGGGAGCTGCCATCTTGTCCAGCCCTCTGGGTTCGGTTGTGGACGGAGGAGTGAGGCCCAGGGAGGGAGTGACGTGGGGTGGCACAGCGGGTCAGCGACAGAGGCGACTGTGGCCACGTCTTTCCCACTGTTCCCTGCGACCTCTCCGGGGCTGCTCTCCCATCTTCCCTGGGTGGATCTCCGTCCTCTCTGCCTTAATCCTCGCACTTCCCCAGAGCACGCCCTGGAACATGTGCAAGCTAGGATGGGCATGGGAAGCTGGCCGCGGCCTCATCCCCGGCCTTGGGGGCAGGAAGTCTCCCCACACCCTGGCTATGGCCGCTTGGCCTGGACTGCTGTCCTCTAAGCCCCGGCCTGGGAAAGGCTCCCTGGCCCCGGGGTGGCATTCCTGGCCCAGCCTTGCCAAGGGCCTCAGCTGGTGAAGGCCAGGATACGGGGTGGTGGGTGGGGTGCTGGCATCCAGACCCACGGGGGGTGGGGGTATTTACGGGAACCAGCTTCCTGCCCCAGCTGCCACCCCCGTCTCAGTCGTGATGGAGGCCCCAAATGCAAGAGGCTGGGGAGGGATTGGCCAGGAGGTGGCCGGCAGCCACAGCGAGATGAATAATGACACCAGAGAGGCCAGACCACTTCTGGGAAACACCCTTGAAAATCGATTCTCGGTGTGGAAAACCAACGGGTGAAGCGGGGTCTTTCGGGGTCTTTCGAGCTTGCGGGCTGTGGCGTGTTCCCCTCAGTCCTCTGGGGACGGCCATTCCCAGGGAGGCTCGGTTCCACCCGGGTCCACCCGTTCCCAAGGCACCACGCCCGTCTGGATGCCCAGGGCTGCGGCCAGCTAGACGGAGACAACACTGCCACCAGCCCGGGGCGTTTGCCTGGCCATTTCTGCCCCGCTGGGTTCTAAGTGGGATCCGAGACAGCTCCTTAAATTTGCATCCCACTTCAGGAATGACCCAATGCTCTCACGTAGTAGGTACGCAATAAATATTGGTGGAATAGTCTGTCTTATTCCGTTGGGTCTTCATAACAGCCCTGAGAAGTGATGCCGCTCATTCCCATTTTGCAGATGAGGAAACTGAGGCTCCCAGGTTAGAGTCTTGCCCAAGGGCTCCGAGCTGGCGTGGAGCAGACCGAGGACTCCCACCGCAGACCCCGCTGTCTACGCTGTGGGGGAGTGGAGGGGGGGGGACACAGGCCAGAGCGCCCTGGGGCGAGTCCCGTCACGCCCGCAGCCAGGATAGAGTGTCTTTGAGACAGAAATTGCAGACTTGCGGTACGGCGGGCTCCAGAACAAACAGGCAACCCACCAAGGAACGCTGTCTTGGGTTTGCTTATTTTCCCTTCTGATGATTGCAGTAAGACACGCTTATTAGAGAAAATACAGAGACGTACAAAGAAGGAAACTGCCCAGAGAAACTGCCCAAAGAAACCACTGCCCAGTGGCCAACACTACTGAAAAGGAGGCAGTGAGGAGTAATTGAAAGCCAGACATTCTGGGTTCAAATCTCTATTCTGCCCCGGGGACAGGCACTCAAATTCCCTGAGACTCAGTTTCCTCTTCTGTAAAATGGGGATAACCCTCCCTTTCGACATCACGGGAAGGTGGTTGTGGGAAAAAAATAAGATGATGTTTGAAAAGTGCCTTCCGTGGAGCCTGTGGTCAGAGCGCAAGGAGCTGACCAGGCTGTGATTATGGAAGGATCATGCTGTGTTATGAGGATCGTGCTGTATATACTTTGGGATCCTGCTTTCAAAAACTTTTAATTTTGAAATAATTATCGGTCCACGGGAAGTGGCAAAGATAGTAGAGTTTCTGTGCACCGTTCATCCGGTTTCCCCTGACAGTTGCATCTTACACAACCATGGTTCAACGTCATAGCCAGGAAATTGACACGGGTGCAATGTATTGTAAGGTCCTGTGTCACTTTATGTCCCACGTGTCGATCTGCATAGCCACCACTGCAACCAGATACAGAACACGAGGCTCTCCCATGGGCTACCCCCACCTCCCTCTCACCCACCGGCCTTAATCCCTGGCAACCACTAATTTGTTCTCCATCTCTATAATTTTGTCATTTCAAGGATGTTATATAAATGGAATCATATAATATGTAACTTTTTGAGTTTGGCTTTTTTTTTAACTCAGCCTAATTCTCTAAAGATTCACCCACGTTGTTGCATGTATCCATAGTTCATTCTTTTTCTCTCCGAGGAGTATTCCACGGTATGAGCGTGCCTCTATTTGTTTAACCATTCACCTATCAAAGCACGTTTTGGTTGTTTCCAACTTTTGGCTGTTACAAATAAAGCTGCAAGGAACATTGATGTCCAGGTTTTTGCGTGGACACCAATTTTCATGTCTCTGGGATAAATGCCCAGGAGTGCAATTGCTGGGGTGGACAGAAAGCATCTGTTTAGTTTTTTAAGAGACTGCCAAACTATCTTCCAGAGTGGCTGCTGTACCATTTCCCGTTCCCACTAGGAATGCACGAGAGATTCAGTTTCTCCTCATCTTCACCAGCATTTGGTGTTATCACACTTTTTTATTTTAGCTGTTCTAATAAGGATGTAAAGCTATCTCGGCGTTCTCTTAATTTGCATTTCCCTAATGATTGGGGACATTAAACATCTTTTTGTGTGCTTATTTGCCACCCTGAATCTGGAGTTTTTTACTCAACATTCAATGTTAGCCTTTGCTGCCTGAGTTCTTGCAAACTGTCGGTAAACATCGTTTGTGATGACTGCAGAACCCTTCATCATATTGAGTGCCAGCGTTCTCCTCTGGTCCCTGTTATAAATAACGCTGTGAAGATCACCACTGTGATTAAATCCTGGTCTGCATACCACACCACTCCCGCAAAACAGATTCCTAGAAGTAGAATTCCTGCATCAAAGAGGGTGGACCATTTTCAAGGCTTTGCCACACATCTCCAAACTGTCCTATGGGAGGTTCCATCACGCCCCCCGATTTTCCTCTAACCCCTTTGGCAACAACTAGCTGCTTTGGAGCACAGGGAAGCATATAACATTCTCAAAAGGAGATCATATCCTGGGGCACACTTTTGGAAGTTAAGTCCTAGCTCCACCATCCACTTACTGTGCAACTTTGGGTAAATTACTTAACTTCTCTGAGCCCCACTGGCCTCCTTTGTACAATGGGGGTAATTAAAGAACCTTCCTTTATGGGGTTATTGTGAGGGCTGAATGAAATATTCGCAGAAAGAGCACAGCATAGTGCTTGGCATGTACAAGAGGTTTAACAAATCAATATTTACTATTAGTATCATCATCGTCCTCTGCCGTGCCCTTTGCCAGGCACCGGGGACACAGAGATGGATGCTGTCATGACTGTGATGTGATCGAGATAACGGTCAAGAGCAATGTGATAAACTGTCATGGGACACGAAGGGCCGTGAGAGCCCAGGGGAGGGAGTGATTCTGTCTGTCTGGATCTGGGGAGCTGAGGAAAGCGTGACACACAGGCTGAGGGCAGAGGATAAGGGGGCGCCCACCAGAGAAGAGGGAGGGTGGGGGGACAGCGGGCAAATGCAGGGAGGTCGTGCGGGCAGGGCAGAAGCGGCATGGGGGGATGGTGGCAAGAGACGAGGCAGCAGGGGAGACGAGGTGAAGGCCTGGACATGGGGCGATTTGGACCCTGGCTGTGGTGTGGAGGCCGGAGTGATGGGAGGAGGCCTGGAGACGGTGGCAATGTCCAGACAAGGTGTGGATGCAACCTCTGAATGCCTAAGCTGGGAGACCCCTAAGAATGTCCCATCCCCTAATTTTGCAGCCATGACTGAGGCTCTGAGAAGGCAAGTGTCCAGCCCAAGGTTGCATAGCATGGTGGTGGCAGAGCCAGAATTAGGGCCAAGAAGGGAGAGGTTGAGTGAGCTCCTGGCCCCGTGACAGGCGGCAGGGGCAACTGGGACCCCAGGGAAGCCACTGAGCCCCTAGCTTCTGTACCCTGCCTCTCCCCACCCAGCCTTTCTGCCAGAGCTGGACGGTCACACCTCTGGGAACTCCCAAGCGGCCTGCTCCACCGGCCTCTCTGGAGACCACCTGCTTGGCCATCAGCCAGACTTCACGGCTAAAATCTGAGCGACTAATGAAAGCTGATGGCTGCAAGGCCTCTCTGCTAATTGGGGGCCTAATCAGAGGCGGCCGCAGCCACAGCTGGGCAGTGGGACGGTGCAGCCCGCAGCGCTGGTCCCCCCGGTTGCCCTGCTGCCACCACCACAGAAGAAGAGGCCGAGTCCTAGGCAGGGGGGCTTCATTCATCCCACAAAGATTTACTGGGGCCACTATGTGCCAGCTGCCGACACAGCGCTGTGACCAAGACGACGTGCAGCGAGCGGACAGCCGGCCCTGCCTTCGTGGAGCTGACAGTCCGAAAGCGGAGCCAGAGGTGAGCCGGCAGACAAGGTGAGCCAGCTGGGGGCAAGGGCACTTGGAAAATAAAGCAAGGAAGGGGATGGAAACTGCTGGGGAGCGGGTGCTGGAGAGGACGTGATCAGAGAAGGCGACGTTTGAGCTGAGACCTGAAGGATGAGAAGGAGGGGGCCGAGCAGAGATCCGGGGGAAGCACATTCTGGGCAGAGGGAAGAGGATATGCAAAGGCAGGACTTGGAACCAGGAGTCAGAGATCCTGGGGTCAAAGCTGGACTTGGCCACCACTTGGGGAGTGGCCGTCGCTGGCCTGATGGGGTGGGACTTGCTCAGTCTTCCAAGCCTGAGCTTTTGTAGAAGTGGAAACTGGGAGGGCCACATGGGAGGGGCATGGGGAGGGGGAGGCTGGGGTTTCATCCGGGAGCTGGCGGCTCTGGCAGAAGTGGAAAGTCCAGCCGGAAGGTGCCAGCCGGCCCCTGGGCGCAGGCAGGCGGGGCGGGAGCTTCACACGCCCTGGCGAACTGAGTGACCTCCCAGCACTCGAGCCCCCAGTGCCCCAGCTCCAGGATTCTCACCTCCAGCCGACTGCGGCAGCAATTTAGGAAAGGGTGTTTCATTTCTCCAAGGCCGGAGAAGGTCATCCGGCAGGTGGGGCCTCGGAGGAGGTAGACCAGCTGTCCCTAGACATGGCTGGGCCTCAGATGAGACCTGGGGTGGGGGCGGGGGGGGTAAAGGGCAGGCAGGTGCAAAACTGGGGTGAGAACCAGTGCTCCCCTCTTGTCCTCACCCCGGGAAGTCCCCAAACAGTGGGGAGAATCAATCCCTGGTTTGGGGGGGCTCTCTGACGGAGGAGACATGGCACCCTCCCTGGGGAAGGTGTCTGATGGGGAGGCAGAGCCCCTCCCCTGGGAGAGCGTCCCGTCTGATTTTAAAACACCAAACCAACAAACATAAAAAGACACACCAAGAGATTTATGCAAGAAACCCGAGCCGGTTGTGAGGGCTCTGAGAGAGCCCTGCAGTGCCTGTGTTCCCAGAACTTTGTGGCCGGTTCAGAGATGCGGTACGAGAGCTGGCTTGGGAGCCAGGCTCTGGCTCCCAACCCCATGTGACCTTGAGCGTGTTATTAGACCTCTTGCACATCAGCTGCTTTCATCAGATGGGATGGTGGGTGGGGCTTACGTGGGAGGTGGGGGTGGGTGGGGGGTGGGGGGGGGGGGGGGGGGGGGGGGGGAGGGGGTGGGGAGGTGGGAGCGTGGCCTGAATTCATCCAGAGCTTACAACAGTACCTGGCCCATACTCAGCACTTGGTGGGTAGCTCTTGTTTTGAGTACTGGTACTCTCCCCAGTTTGCAGCTGAGCAGACAGGCTCAGGGAGGGGCAGACATTTGCCTGAAGTCCCTCAGCCAGCTGGTGGCTGCTGGAGACTCGACTCAGACCTCCTGACTCTATGTTGGGTCTCCTTTCCACTGCTCCCCCATCGCGGCCACGTTAACAATTGCCAGCATCCTCACAACCGCCCTGGGGAGTGGTCCAGGCAGGATCTGCGTTCTGCAGATGAGGAAACTGAGGCCAGAGAGCCTTGACTACCCGAGGCAGGACACCCATCTTATTCACGGCAGCGTCCCCAGGCCTTGGCACATGGTGCGTGACCCGACCACACTTGCTGAAATGAAGATGGAAAGAGGAAGGAATTGATGGGGGCGAGGTCACGAGCTTCATTCTCCTGGGCTGGAGCTGAGACTCCAACCGGGATCTTCTGCCTCCCAGGCCAGCATCTGTCTTCCCACCTCGCCACCCATCCCAGCTTCAGACATTTGAACAAGGGTCCCACCCAAGGCCCCTCTTCTGGCCTGGTGAGTCTCGCTTGAGCCTGTCTCCCTAAGCTGGGGGAAGTTTATGGTAAGGTGGTGGGTGGGGGAGCCTCTGGGCCCTGCCACTGAGACCCCGTGGCCAGGGCCCTGGGAAACCTCACACCTGGCTGGGGAAGATGACAAACACAGCAGAACAGCGTCTGTGACATCCTGTGAATTAATCTGAGCATCCTGGGCCTCGGGCAGTACAAGCAGTGGCAGCAGGGGCATGCTGTCTCCAGCCTTGATTAAATCCGAGTGCTCTGCCAGTTAACACAGCCAGGAAGGGAAGCTCAAGAGGAGGGATGCAGCTGACTCGTGAGGAGAGAGGGGCACCGGGGTTGGGGTGCAGGGCGAGGCAGAGGCTTCCAAGCAGCCCAGAGAGGGCAGGAGCAGAGAGGGGCTCTTCGGTCTTGGGGTCCCCATCTGGACAATGAGGCTGCTGACCCCCAAACACCTTCACCTGGTGATGCAAGCTGCCCCTGGGGCTCCCAGGTGAGCACTGGCTGGTCCACTTAGTCTCTGCAGACCCCAGAAGTATTCATTATACTGTGTGTGCAGAGGAGACCTCTTGAACTGGGTATTGTCTGCTGAGTAGGAGTTTTCTTGGCTCACCCTCACTGCCCTCATCTCTTGTTATCTCCGTGGCTGGCTAATTCACACCTCTATGCCTTGCACATACTGTAGTCTCTGCCTTCTTCCCCCCCCCACTGTGCCACCCGGCAAACTCCTCTGCATTGTGGAAATAAGCGAGACCAAGCAAAGGAGAAAAGCAAAGGCTACTTATCCTGAGCTTGCTGTGGCAGGGAGTCAGCCGCCCCCACTGTGCTTTGGTGGAGACTGAGGCAGGCAGAAGTGGGAGAGCCCTACAGTGGTGAAGGGCGGGCGTCAGGCGCACCCTGAGGAGGCCGCTGACACAGAGAAGCTGCAGGTGGGCCAGCGGGATGGGGCATCCTACATGATTGGTCGGGGGTGCAGGTTTGGCGTTCTCTGCTTGGTCCTAAGCTGGAAGTGGGGATAAAAATTAGGGAAGCTGTCAGTTATTAACCAAGTCCTGGCCCTTTAGGGCCGACTGTTATAAAGTTCCTGTTCAGCTTCCTGGATCATCACTAGAGGTGGCAATCTGGCTCCCTGCAATGCTGGCTGATAGCAGGCTGGCTCCCGGGGTTGTTCGTTGTAGTTAAGGGGTTGGTTTCCTGGGCAGATTGTGGGGCCACCTCCTCCAGGAAGCCTTCCCTACACTCTACCACGATCAGCGTCGGTGTCCTTCTTCTGCGCTCCCCGATGCTCCACTCTGATGGAGGCATCGCGGCTCTTAGCTCAGACTATCAAGGGTTTGAATCCCATTTTCCCCACCTCTTAGCAGTGTAGGTCCTGAGCTAAGTGACGCAAGCTCTCAGCTTCCTCGTTTGTAGAACGGAAGGTAATAATAGTCTCTCCCGAAGATGAGGTGAGATAATAAATACACAGTGCTTAGAGCATGTCATTGTTCTTAGGATCATTCTTATCCCCACCACCCAGCAGGCAGTAGGGCTGGGGATCGTCAGCTTGTGAGTCTCTCCCCTCCAGCCTGTCGTTTCCAGGCCCTGACTCCCAGGGCAGCCCAGGCACAGAGCAGGCCCCTCTGCCTGCCGGCCTGATCCCTACGGAGCTGGCAGCCCCTTGAGGGCAGGAGCGGTTTCTCGTTCATCTCTGTTCTCAGTGCCTCGCTCAGGAAGGGGAACCGAAGCCCAGAGGTTTGCTGAATGCACAAATATGTGAGCAAGTGAATGAACGCACAGCGTGGTCCTGGAACCACCTCTGCCTTCCTTCTCCCACCCACATGCCAGAGCCGTCTTCCCTGGCTCTGGCAGGTGGTGTGTGTAGGGGGGCTGTCTGGGACCCAGGCCCCTGGGGGAGGTGGATTCTGGAGGGGGGTTGAGGAAAGTGGAGGAGGAGAATGGAGGGCGGGGGGCGGCTCCATCCCAGAGCAGCCTTCTGACAGCTGGAGCTCGCCAAGGGGCAGGCTCCTGCCAGAGGGATGAGTTCCCCATCACTGGGGGTGTGTCATCAGTATCACAGAGGCTCCAGAAACTTTGTTCAATTCATTCACTTATTTTATATGCCCTTGTTCATTTATTGAGCACGTCTGTATGCCCGATAGCGAGGTGGGCTCTAAGGATAGATGGTGAGCAACATGGGGTGGAGAACATCAGGTCAGCGAACCCCAAAGTGTGGGGTACGTGGAACGAGAACCCACTTATCTATCCCCGGCCAGAAGTGTCCACAGCCTCCCGCCGACCCCACGTCACAAAGTATTTCTGACAGAGCCCTCCCTCTTTCCTCTGTCTCTCTCTCTTTCCAAATCACAGAAAAAAGGAAAATGCCATTCTCAGAAAAACACACCCCTAATGACAAAGAAAGCAGGTTCTCACTAAAACCTCAGGTACTGGGTGTTTGGGCAAGCCGGTGTCACTTCAATGTGCCAACGAGCTGGCTAGCTGAGCCCCAGCTGTGAGTGGCCAAATTTTGACTTTAAAGTGAATAAAACCAACTCTTATGGAAGTATGACATAAATACAGGAAACAGCACCAACCGTAAGCCTACAGCTGGAAATCTTTTCACCAGGTAAACACACCTGTGTAGCCAGCACCCCGATCAAGAAACAGAACGTCACCAGCTCCCCGAGGTCCCCCTCAGGTCCCCTGCCGGTCACCACTCCCCTCCCCGAAAGGTACCCACTTCTGTATGAGTGGGATGCTGCAGGACACATCCTTGTTGCCTGGTCTCCTCTTACGTGATGTTCTTCTGGACTCGCTATTGTGCGTAGTTGTGGTTCATCCGCCCATTCCCATTGCGTCGTAGCGTTCTAGCCCGTTGCAGGAACATGCCAGAGTCTATCTGTTGTCTGAGATATTTGGAGAGCGTCCACTTTGGGGCTCCTACGAGTGGTCCTGCCAGGGGCACGCTAGCGAATGGCTTTGGGAGAACACCAGTGCTTGTGTTGGGCGAATACGTACAAGAGGGACTGCCGGATGGTAGGAAAGGTGTATGTTCGGCTCTCTAGACACTGCCAACACTTTGCCAAAGAAGCTGGCCCGTTTACATCCCCGGCAGCAGCGTGTGAGAGTTCCAGCTGGTCCACACCCGCGACAACGCTTCCTGTAC